>NW_027464619.1:3005000-3042500 GCF_043290135.1 Rhipicephalus microplus
GCTTTCACATTAGATATCGCAGTTCCCCACTTTTAATGGTGAAAAACACTGCATCTCACTAATTGACATTGTTTAATGCGGTTTTACGACGGTTGATATATCAACCTAACCTAACATTCGCACTTGTATCTAAAGACGCTCAATTACACTGTTTCGTTCACAATTACGATATTTGCTTGACCTCACAGTTTCTCACCAACTTATTACAGTACAGAACGCTGTATCTCGCTAAATGACATCGTTCTTTAAGGTTTCACGATACTTGCATGCGCTTTACCGAGAATATCACAATATAGCAGTTTCGCACTTGTAACGGTAGAACACGCAGTATTTGGCTTGTTCATGCCGTTTTGTGTGCTTTCACAACATTTCACCTATCGCAGTTTAATACTCGCAATAAAACAACACTATCTCGTTAGATGACGTCGTTTTTGGTGGTTTCACGACGCTACGTAGCTTAAACATAACTCAACCTAACATAACCTTCGCACTTCTATCGTTAGAAAACGTTTTACTCGCTACTTTACATTGCTTTCTACAACATTACGACGGTTTCAAGCGCTTTCACATTAGATATCGCAGTTCCCAACTTGTAAAGGTGAAAAACACTGCATCTCACTAAGTGACATTGTTTAATGCGGTTTTACGACGGTTCATACCTTAACCTAACGTAACCTTACCTAACCTAACCCAACCTAACCTAACATAACCTAACCTAACCTAACCTAACCAAACCTAACCTAACGTAACCTAACCTAACCTAACCTAACCTAACCTAACGACGTTTGCAAGCGCTTTCACATTAGATATCGCAGTTCCCGACTTGTAATGGTGAAAAACACTGCATCTCACTAAGTGACATTGTTTAATGCGGTTTTACGACGGTTCATATCTTAACCTAACCTAACATTCGTACTTGTATTGAAAAACGCTCTATTACACTGTTTCGTTCACAATTACGATATTTGCATAACCTCACAGTTTTTCACCAACTTATTGCAGTACAGAACGCTGTATCTCGCTAAATGACATCGTTCTTTAAGGTTTCACGATGCTTGCATGCGCTTTAACGAGAATATCACATTATAGCAGTTTCGCACTTGTAACGGTACAACACGCAGTATCTGGCTTGTTCAAGCCGTTTTGTGTACTTTCACAACATTTCACCTATTGCAGTTTCGTACAATAAAACAACACTATCTCGTTAGATGACGTCCTTTTTGGTGGTCTCACGACGCTACATAGCTTAAACTAACATAACTCAAGCTAACCTTCGCACTTCTATCGTTAGAAAACGTTTTACTCGCAACTTTACAATGTTTTCTACAAGACTACGACGGTTTCATGCGCTTTCACATTAGATATCGTAGTTCCCGACTTGTAATGTTGAAAAACACTACATCTCACTAAGTGACATTGTTTAATGCGGTTTTACGACGGTGTATATCTCAACCTAACCTAACATTCGCACTTGTATCTAAGTACGCTCAATTACACTGTTTCGTTCACAATTACGATATTTGCTTGACCTCACAGTTTCTCACCAACTTATTACAGTACAGAACGCTGTATCTCGCTAAATGACATCGTTCTTTAAGGTTTCACGATACTTGCATGCGCTTTAACGAGAATATCACAATAAAGCAGTTTCGCACTTGTAACGGCACAAGACGCAGTATCTGGCTAGTTCATGCCATTTTGTGTGCTTTCCCAATATTTCACCTATCGCAGTTTCGTACTCGCATTAAAACAACACTATCTCGTTAGATGACATCGTTTTTGGTGGCTTCACGACGCTACCTAGCTCAAACTAACCGAACCTTCGCACTTCTATCGTTAGAAAACGTTTTAATCGCTACTTTACAATGTTTTCTACAAGATTACGACGGTTTCATGCGCTTTCACATTAGATATCGCTAGTTCCCGACTTGTAATGGTGAAAAACACAGCATCTCACTAAGTGACATTGTTTAATGCAGTTTTAGCGCGGTTCATATCTTAACCTAACCTAACCTTACCTAACCCAACCTAACCTAACCTAACCTAACCAAACCTTACCTAACATCCCTAACCTAACATAACCTAACCTAACCTAACCAAACCTAACCTAACCTAACCTAACGTAACCTAACCTAACCTAACCTAACCTAACCTAACGACGTTTGCAAGCGCTTTCACATTAGATATCGCAGTTCCCGACTTGTAATGGTGAAAAACACTGCATCTCACTAAGTGACATTGTTTAATGCGGTTTTACGACGGTTCATATCTTAACCTAACCTAACATTCGCACTTGCATTAAAAAACGCTCTATTACACTGTTTCGTTCACAATTAGGATATTTGCATAACCTCACAGTTTTTCACCAACTTATTGCAGTACAGAACGCTGTATCTCGCTAAATGACATCGTTCTTTAAGGTTTCACGATGCTTGCATGCGCTTTAACGAGAATATCACAACATAGCAGTTTCGCACTTGTAACGGTACAACACGCAGTATTTGGCTTGTTCATGCCGTTTTGTGTGCTTTCACAACATTTCACCTATCGCAGTTTCGTACTCGCAATAAAACAACACTATCTCGTTAGATGACGTTGTTTTTGGTAGTTTCACGACGCTACCTAGCTTAAACTAACATAACTCAACCTAACATAACCTTCGCACTTCTATCGTTAGGAAACGTTTTACTCGCTACTTTACATTGCTTTCTACAACATTACGACGGTTTCAAGCGCTTTCACATTAGATATCACAGTTCCCAACTTGTAAAGGTGAAAAACACTGCATCTCACTAAGTGACATTGTTTAATGCGGTTTTACGACGGTTCATACCTTAACCTAACGTAACCTAACCTAACCTAACCTAACCTAACCTAACCTAAACTAACCTAACCCAACCTAACCTAACCTAAACTAACCTAACCCAACCCAACCCAACCCAACCTAACCTAACCTAAGCTAACCTAACCAAACCTAACCTAACCTAACTTAACCTAACCTAACGTAACCTAACCTAACCTAACCTATTCTAACGTAACCTAACCTTAACCGACCTAACCTAACCTAACGTAACCTAACCTAACCTAACATAACCTAACGTAACCTAACCTAACCTAACCTAACCTAACGTAACCTAACCTAACCTAACCCAACCTAACCCAACCCAACCAAACAACACCCAACCCAACAACACCCAACCCAACCTAACCTAACCTAACCTTACCTAACCTAACCAAATTATCCTTACCTAACCTAACCTAACCTAACGTAACCTAACCTAACCTAACCTAACGTAACCTAACCTAACCTAACGTAACCTAACCTAACCTAACCTAACCTAACCCAACCTAACCTAACCTAACCTAACCTAACCCAACTCAACCCAACCTAACCTAATCTAACCTAACCTAACCTAACCTAACCTAACAAAACCTAACCTAACCTAACCTAACCTAACCTAACGACGTTTGCAAGCGCTTTCACATTAGATATCGCAGTTCCCGACTTGTAATGGTGAAAAACACTGCATCTCACTAAGTGACATTGTTTAATGCGGTTTTACGACGGTTCATATCTTAACCTAACCTAACATTCGTACTTGTATTGAAAAACGCTCTATTACACTGTTTCGTTCACAATTACGATATTTGCATAACCTCAACGTTGTGCACCAACTTATTGCAGTACAGAACGCTGTATCTCGCTAAATGACATTGTTCTTTAAGGTTTCACGATGCTTGCATGCGCTTTAACGAGAATATCACAATATAGCAGTTTCGCACTTGTAACGGTAGAACACGCAGTATTTGGCTTGTTCATGCCGTTTTGTGTGCATTCACATTTCACCTATCGCAGTTTAATACTCGCAATAAAACAACACTATCTCGTTAGATGACGTCGTTTTTGGTGGTTTCACGACGCTACCTAGCTTAAACTAACATAACTCAACCTAACATAACCTTCGCACTTCTATCGTTAGAAAACGTTTTACTCGCTACTTTACATTGCTTTCTGGAACATTACGACGGTTTCAAGCGCTTTCACATTAGATATCGCAGTTCCCAACTTGTAAAGGTGAAAAACACTGCATCTCACTAAGTGACATTGTTTAATGCGGTTTTACGACGGTTCATACCTTAACCTAACGTAACCTAACCTAACCTAACCCAACCTAACCTAACATAACCTAACCTAACCTAACCTAACCAAACCTAACCTAACCTAACTTAACCTAACCTAACGTAACCTAACCTAACCTAACCTATTCTAACGTAACCTAACCTTACCTGACCTAACCTAACCTAACGTAACCTAACCTAACCTAACATAACCTAACGTAACCTAACCTAACCTAACCTAACCTAACGTAACCTAACCTAACCTAACCCAACCTAACCCAACCCAACCCAACAACACCCAACCCAACAACACCCAACCCAACCTAACCTAACCTAACCTTACCTAACCTAACCAAATTATCCTTACCTAACCTAACCTAACCTAACGTAACCTAACCTAACCTAACCTAACGTAACCTAACCTAACGTAACCTAACCTAACCTAACCTAACCTAACCTAACCTAACCTAACCCAACCTAACCTAACCTAACCTAACCTAACCCAACTCAACCCAACCTAACCTAACCTAACCTAACCTAACCTAACCTAACAAAACCTAACCTAACCTAACCTAACCTAACCTAACCTAACGACGTTTGCAAGCGCTTTCACATTAGATATCGCAGTTCCCGACTTGTAATGGTGAAAAACACTGCATCTCACTAAGTGACATTGTTTAATGCGGTTTTACGACGGTTCATATCTTAACCTAACCTAACATTCGTACTTGTATTGAAAAACGCTCTATTACACTGTTTTGTTCACAATTACGATATTTGCATAACCTCACAGTTTTTCACCAACTTATTGCAGTACAGAACGCTGTATCTCGCTAAATGACATTGTTCTTTAAGGTTTCACGATGCTTGCATGCGCTTTAACGAGAATATCACAATATAGCAGTTTCGCACTTGTAACAGTAGAACACGCAGTATTTGGCTTGTTCATGCCGTTTTGTGTGCTTTCACAACATTTCACCTATCGCAGTTTAATACTCGCTATAAAACAACACTATCTCGTTAGATGACGTCGATTTGGTAGTTTCACGACGCTACCTAGCTTAAACTAACCTAACCTAACCTAACCTTCGCACTTCTATCGTTAGAAAACGTTTTACTCGCAACTTTACAATGTTTTCTACAAGATTACGACGGTTTCATGCGCTTTCACATTAGATATCGTAGTTCCCGACTTGTAATGTTGAAAAACACTACATCTCACTAAGTGACATTGTTTAATGCGGTTTTACGACGGTTGATATATCAACCTAACCTAACATTCGCACTTGTATCTAAAGACGCTCAATTACACTGTTTCGTTCACAATTACGATATTTGCTTGACCTCACAGTTTCTCACCAACTTATTACAGTACAGAACGCTGTATCTCGCTAAATGACATCGTTCTTTAAGGTTTCACGATACTTGCATGCGCTTTACCGAGAATATCACAATATAGCAGTTTCGCACTTGTAACGGTAGAACACGCAGTATTTGGCTTGTTCATGCCGTTTTGTGTGCTTTCACAACATTTCACCTATCGCAGTTTAATACTCGCAATAAAACAACACTATCTCGTTAGATGACGTCGTTTTTGGTGGTTTCACGACGCTACGTAGCTTAAACTAACATAACTCAACCTAACATAACCTTCGCACTTCTATCGTTAGAAAACGTTTTACTCGCTACTTTACATTGCTTTCTACAACATTACGACGGTTTCAAGCGCTTTCACATTAGATATCGCAGTTCCCAACTTGTAAAGGTGAAAAACACTGCATCTCACTAAGTGACATTGTTTAATGCGGTTTTACGACGGTGTATATCTCAACCTAACCTAACATTCGCACTTGTATCTAAGTACGCTCAATTACACTGTTTCGTTCACAATTACGATATTTGCATAACCTCACAGTTTTTCACCAACTTATTGCAGTACAGAACGCTGTATCTCGCTAAATGACATCGTTCTTTAAGGTTTCACGATGCTTGCATGCGCTTTAACGAGAATATCACAATAAAGCAGTTTCGCACTTTTAACGGCCCAAGACGCAGTATCTGGCTACTTCATGCCATTTTGTGTGCTCTCCCAATATTTCACCTATCGCAGTTTCGTACTCGCAAAAAAACAACACTATCTCGTTAGATGACATCGTTTTTGGTGGCTTCACGACGCTACCTAGCTCAAACTAACCGAACCTTCGCACTTCTATCGTTAGAAAACGTTTTATTCGCTACTTTACAATGTTTTCTACAAGATTACGACGGTTTCATGCGCTTTCACATTAGATATCGCAGTTCCCGACTTGTAATGGTGAAAAACACAGCATCTCACTAAGTGACATTGTTTAATGCGGTTTTAGCGCGGTTCATATCTTAACCTAACCTAACCTTACCTAACCCAACCTAACCTAACCTAACCTAACCAAACCTTACCTAACATCCCTAACCTAACCTAACCTAACCTAACCTAACCAAACCTAACCTAACCTAACCTAACCTAACGTAACCTAACCTAACCTAACCTAACCTAACCTAACGACGTTTGCAAGCGCTTTCACATTAGATATCGCAGTTCCCGACTTGTAATGGTGAAAAACACTGCATCTCACTAAGTGACATTGTTTAATGCGGTTTTACGACGGTTCATATCTTAACCTAACCTAACATTCGCACTTGCATTAAAAAACGCTCTATTACACTGTTTCGTTCACAATTAGGATATTTGCATAACCTCACAGTTTTTCACCAACTTATTGCAGTACAGAACGCTGTATCTCGCTAAATGACATCGTTCTTCAAGGTTTCACGATGCTTGCATGCGCTTTAACGAGAATATCACAACATAGCAGTTTCGCACTTGTAACGGTACAACACGCAGTATTTGGCTTGTTCATGCCGTTTTGTGTGCTTTCACAACATTTCACCTATCGCAGTTTCGTACTCGCAATAAAACAACACTATCTCGTTAGATGACGTTGTTTTTGGTAGTTTCACGACGCTACCTAGCTTAAACTAACATAACTCAACCTAACATAACCTTCGCACTTCTATCGTTAGAAAACGTTTTACTCGCTACTTTACATTGCTTTCTACAACATTACGACGGTTTCAAGCGCTTTCACATTACATATCACAGTTCCCAACTTGTAAAGGTGAAAAACACTGCATCTCACTAAGTGACATTGTTTAATGCGGTTTTACGACGGTTCATACCTTAACCTAACGTAACCTAACCTAACCTAACCTTACCAAACCTAACCTAACCTAACCTAACCCAACCCAACCCAACCTAACCTAACCTAACCTAAACTAACCTAACCCAACCTAACCTAACCTAACCTAACCTAACCCAACCCAACCCAACCCAACCTAACCTAACCTAAGCTAACCTAACCAAACCTAACCAAACCTAACCTAACCTAACTTAACCTAACCTAACGTAACCTAACCTAACCTAACCTATTCTAACGTAACCTAACCTTACCTGACCTAACCTAACCTAACGTAACCTAACCTAACCTAACATAACCTAACGTAACCTAACCTAACCTAACCTAACCTAACGTAACCTAACCTAACCTAACCCAACCTAACCCAACCCAACCCAACCCAACAACACCCAACCCAACAACACCCAACCCAACCTAACCTAACCTAACCTTACCTAACCTAACCAAATTATCCTTACCTAACCTAACCTAACCTAACGTAACCTAACCTAACCTAACCTAACGTAACCTAACCTAACCTAACGTAACCTAACCTAACCTAACCTAACCCAACCTAACCTAACCTAACCTAACCTAACCTAACCCAACTCAACCCAACCTAACCTAATCTAACCTAACCTAACCTAACAAAACCTAACCTAACCTAACCTAACAACGGTTGCAAGCACTTTCACATTAGATATCGCAGTTCCCGACTTTTAATGGTGAAAAACACTGCATCTCACTAATTGACATTGTTTAATGCGGTTTTACGACGGTTCATATCTTAACCTAACCTAACATTCGCACTTGTATCTAAAAACACTTTATTACACTGTTTTGTTCACAATTACGATATTTGCATAACCTCACAGTTTTTCACCAACTTATTGCAGTACAGAACGTTGTATCTCGCTAAATGACATATTTCTTTAAGGTTTCACGATGTTTGCATGCGCTTTAACGAGAATATCACAATATAGCAGTTTCGCACTTGTAACGGTAGAACACGCAGTATTTGGCTTGTTCATGCCGTTTTGTGTGCTTTCACAACATTTCACCTATCGCAGTTTAATACTCGCTATAAAACAACACTATCTCGTTAGATGACGTCGTTTTTGGTAGTTTCACGACGCTACCTAGCTTAAAGTAACCTAACCTAACCTTACCTTCGCACTTCTATTGTTAGAAAACGTTGTACTCGCAACTTTACAATGTTTTCTACAAGATTACGACGGTTTCATGCGCTTTCACATTAGATATCGTAGTTCCCGACTTGTAATGTTGAAAAACACTACATCTCACTAAGTGACATTGTTTAATGCGGTTTTACGACGGTTGATATGTCAACCTAACCTAACATTCGCACTTGTATCTAAAGACGCTCAATTACACTGTTTCGTTCACAATTACGATATTTGCTTGACCTCACAGTTTCTCACCAACTTATTACAGTACAGAACGCTGTATCTCGCTAAATGACATCGTTCTTTAAGGTTTCACGATACTTGCATGCGCTTTACCGAGAATGTCAAAACATAGCAGTTTCGCACTTGTAACGGTACAACACGCAGTATTTGGCTTGTTCATGCCGTTTTGTGTGCTTTCACAACATTTTACCTATCGCAGTTTCGTACTCGCAATAAAACAACACTATCTCGTTAGATGACGTCGTTTTTGGTGGTTTCACGACGCTACCTAGCTTAAACTAACATAACCTAACATAAGCTTCGCACTTCTATCGTTAGAAAACGTTTTACTCGCTACTTTACATTGCTTTCTGCAACATTACGACGGTTTCAAGCGCTTTCACATTAGATATCGCAGTTCCCAACTTGTAAAGGTGAAAAACACTGCATCTCACTAAGTGACATTGTTTATTGCGGTTTTACGACGGTTCATACCTTAACCTAACGTAACCTAACCTAACCTAACCCAACCTAACCTAACATAACCTAACCTAACCTAACCTAACCAAACCTAACCTAACGTAACCTAACCTAACCTAACCTAACCTAACCTAACCTAACGACGTTTGCAAGCGCTTTCACATTAGATATCGCAGTTCCCGACTTGTAATGGTGAAAAACACTGCATCTCACTAAGTGACATTGTTTATTGCGGTTTTACGACGGTTCATATCTTAACCTAACCTAACATTCGTACTTGTATTGAAAAACGCTCTATTACACTGTTTCGTTCACAATTACGATATTTGCATAACCTCACAGTTTTTCACCAACTTATTGCAGTACAGAACGCTGTATCTCGCTAAATGACATTGTTCTTTAAGGTTTCACGATGCTTGCATGCGCTTTAACGAGAATATCACAATATAGCAGTTTCGCACTTGTAACGGTAGAACACGCAGTATTTGGCTTGTTCATGCCGTTTTGTGTACTTTCACAACATTTCACCTATTGCAGTTTCGTACATGCAATAAAACAACACTATCTCGTTAGATGACGTCCTTTTTGGTGGTCTCACGACGCTACATAGCTTAAACTAACATAACTCAAGCTAACCTTCGCACTTCTATCGTTAGAAAACGTTTTACTCGCAACTTTACAATGTTTTCTACAAGATTACGACGGTTTCATGCGCTTTCACATTAGATATCGTAGTTCCCGACTTGTAATGTTGAAAAACACTACATCTCACTAAGTGACATTGTTTAATGCGGTTTTACGACGGTTGATATCTCAACCTAACCTAACATTCGCACTTGTATCTAAATACGCTCAATTACACTGTTTCGTTCACAATTACGATATTTGCTTGACCTCACAGTTTCTCACCAACTTATTACAGTACAGAACGCTGTATCTCGCTAAATGACATCGTTCTTTAAGGTTTCACGATACTTGCATGCGCTTTAACGAGAATATCACAATAAAGCAGTTTCGCACTTGTAACGGCACAAGACGCAGTATCTGGCTAGTTCATGCCATTTTGTGTGATTTCCCAATATTTCACCTATCGCAGTTTCGTACTCGCAATAAAACAACACTATCTCGTTAGATGACATCGTTTTTGGTGGCTTCACGACGCTACCTAGCTCAAACTAACCGAACCTTCGCACTTCTATCGTTAGAAAACGTTTTATTCGCTACTTTACAATGTTTTCTACAAGATTACGACGGTTTCATGCGCTTTCACATTAGATATCGCAGTTCCCGACTTTTAATGGTGAAAAACACAGCATCTCACTAAGTGACATTGTTTAATGCGGTTTTAGCGCGGTTCATATCTTAACCTAACCTAACCTTACCTAACCCAACCTAACCTAACCTAACCTAACCTAACCTAACCTAACCTAACCAAACCTAACCTAACGTAACCTAACCTAACCTAACCTAACCTAACCTAACCTAACCTAACGACGTTTGCAAGCGCTTTCACATTAGATATCGCAGTTCCCGACTTGTAATGGTGAAAAACACTGCATCTCACTAAGTGACATTGTTTATTGCGGTTTTACGACGGTTCATATCTTAACCTAACCTAACATTCGTACTTGTATTGAAAAACGCTCTATTACACTGTTTCGTTCACAATTACGATATTTGCATAACATCACAGTTTTTCACCAACTTATTGCAGTACAGAACGCTGTATCTCGCTAAATGACATTGTTCTTTAAGGTTTCACGATGCTTGCATGCGCTTTAACGAGAATATCACAATATAGCAGTTTCGCACTTGTAACGGTAGAACACGCAGTATTTGGCTTGTTCATGCCGTTTTGTGTACTTTCACAACATTTCACCTATTGCAGTTTCGTACATGCAATAAAACAACACTATCTCGTTAGATGACGTCCTTTTTGGTGGTCTCACGACGCTACATAGCTTAAACTAACATAACTCAAGCTAACCTTCGCACTTCTATCGTTAGAAAACGTTTTACTCGCAACTTTACAATGTTTTCTACAAGATTACGACGGTTTCATGCGCTTTCACATTAGATATCGTAGTTCCCGACTTGTAATGTTGAAAAACACTACATCTCACTAAGTGACATTGTTTAATGCGGTTTTACGATGGTTGATATGTCAACCTAACCTAACATTCGTACTTGTATTGAAAAACGCTCTATTACACTGTTTCGTTCACAATTACGATATTTGCATAACCTCACAGTTTTTCACCAACTTATTGCAGTACAGAACGCTGTATCTCGCTAAATGACATCGTTCTTTAAGGTTTTACGATGCTTGCATGTGCTTTAACGAGAATATCACATTATAGCAGTTTCGCACTTGTAACGGTACAACACGCAGTATCTGGCTTGTTCAAGCCGTTTTGTGTACTTTCACAACATTTCACCTATTGCAGTTTCGTACATGCAATGAAACAACACTATCTCGTTAGATGACGTCCTTTTTGGTGGTCTCACGACGCTACATAGCTTAAACTAACATAACTCAAGCTAACCTTCGCACTTCTATTGTTAGAAAACGTTTTACTCGCAACTTTACAATGTTTTCTACAAGATTACGACGGTTTCATGCGCTTTCACATTAGATATCGTAGTTCCCGACTTGTAATGTTGAAAAACACTACATCTCACTAAGTGACATTGTTTAATGCGGTTTTACGACGGTTGATATCTCAACCTAACCTAACATTCGCACTTGTATCTAAATACGCTCAATTACACTGTTTCGTTCACAATTACGATATTTGCTTGACCTCACAGTTTCTCACCAACTTATTACAGTACAGAACGCTGTATCTCGCTAAATGACATCGTTCTTTAAGGTTTCACGATACTTGCATGCGCTTTAACGAGAATATCACAATAAAGCAGTTTCGCACTTGTAACGGCACAAGACGCAGTATCTGGCTAGTTCATGCCATTTTGTGTGCTTTCCCAATATTTCACCTATCGCAGTTTCGTACTCGCAATAAAACAACACTATCTCGTTAGATGACATCGTTTTTGGTGGCTTCACGACGCTACCTAGCTCAAACTAACCGAACCTTCGCACTTCTATCGTTAGAAAACGTTTTATTCGCTACTTTACAATGTTTTCTACAAGATTACGACGGTTTCATGCGCTTTCACATTAGATATCGCAGTTCCCGACTTGTAATGGTGAAAAACACAGCATCTCACTAAGTGACATTGTTTAATGCGGTTTTAGCGCGGTTCATATCTTAACCTAACCTAACCTTACCTAACCCAACCTAACCTAACCTAACCTAACCAAACCTTACCTAACATCCCTAACCTAACCTAACCTAACCTAACCTAACCAAACCTAACCTAACCTAACCTAACCTAACGTAACCTAACCTAACCTAACCTAACCTAACCTAACGACGTTTGCAAGCGCTTTCACATTAGATATCGCAGTTCCCGACTTGTAATGGTGAAAAACACTGCATCTCACTAAGTGACATTGTTTATTGCGGTTTTACGACGGTTCATATCTTAACCTAACCTAACATTCGCACTTGCATTAAAAAACGCTCTATTAAACTGTTTCGTTCACAATTAGGATATTTGCATAACCTCACAGTTTTTCACCAACTTATTGCAGTACAGAACGCTGTATCTCGCTAAATGACATCGTTCTTTAAGGTTTCACGATGCTTGCATGCGCTTTAACGAGAATATCACAACATAGCAGTTTCGCACTTGTAACGGTACAACACGCAGTATTTGGCTTGTTCATGCCGTTTTGTGTGCTTTCACAACATTTCACCTATCGCAGTTTCGTACTCGCAATAAAACAACACTATCTCGTTAGATGACGTTGTTTTTGGTAGTTTCACGACGCTACCTAGCTTAAACTAACATAACTCAACCTAACATAACCTTCGCACTTCTATCGTTAGAAAACGTTTTACTCGCTACTTTACATTGCTTTCTGCAACATTACGACGGTTTCAAGCGCTTTCACATTAGATATCGCACTTCCCAACTTGTAAAGGTGAAAAACACTGCATCTCACTAAGTGACATTGCTTATTGCGGTTTTACGACGGTTCATACCTTAACCTAACGTAACCTAACCTAACCTAACCCAACCTAACCTAACATAACCTAACCTAACCTAACCTAACCTAACCAAACCTAACCTAACGTAACCTAACCTAACCTAACCTAACCTAACCTAACGACGTTTGCAAGCGCTTTCACATTAGATATCGCAGTTCCCGACTTGTAATGGTGAAAAACACTGCATCTCACTAAGTGACATTGTTTATTGCGGTTTTACGACGGTTCATATCTTAACCTAACCTAACATTCGTACTTGTATTGAAAAACGCTCTATTACACTGTTTCGTTCACAATTACGATATTTGCATAACCTCACAGTTTTTCACCAACTTATTGCAGTACAGAACGCTGTATCTCGCTAAATGACATTGTTCTTTAAGGTTTCACGATGCTTGCATGCGCTTTAACGAGAATATCACAATATAGCAGTTTCGCACTTGTAACGGTAGAACACGCAGTATTTGGCTTGTTCATGCCGTTTTGTGTACTTTCACAACATTTCACCTATTGCAGTTTCGTACATGCAATAAAACAACACTATCTCGTTAGATGACGTCCTTTTTGGTGGTCTCACGACGCTACATAGCTTAAACTAACATAACTCAAGCTAACCTTCGCACTTCTATCGTTAGAAAACGTTTTACTCGCAACTTTACAATGTTTTCTACAAGATTACGACGGTTTCATGCGCTTTCACATTAGATATCGTAGTTCCCGACTTGTAATGTTGAAAACACTACATCTCACTAAGTGACATTGTTTAATGCGGTTTTACGATGGTTGATATGTCAACCTAACCTAACATTCGCACTTGTATCTAAATACGCTCATTTACACTGTTTCGTTCACAATTACGATATTTGCTTGACCTCACAGTTTCTCACCAACTTATTACAGTACAGAACGCTGTATCTCGCTAAATGACATCGTTCTTTAAGGTTTCACGATACTTGCATGCGCTTTAACGAGAATATCACAATAAAGCAGTTTCGCACTTGTAACGGCACAAGACGCAGTATCTGGCTAGTTCATGCCATTTTGTGTGCTTTCCCAATATTTCACCTATCGCAGTTTCGTACTCGCAATAAAACAACACTATCTCGTTAGATGACATCGTTTTTGGTGGCTTCACGACGCTACCTAGCTCAAACTAACCGAACCTTCGCACTTCTATCGTTAGAAAACGTTTTATTCGCTACTTTACAATGTTTTCTACAAGATTACGACGGTTTCATGCGCTTTCACATTAGATATCGCAGTTCCCGACTTTTAATGGTGAAAAACACAGCATCTCACTAAGTGACATTGTTTAATGCGGTTTTAGCGCGGTTCATATCTTAACCTAACCTAACCTTACCTAACCCAACCTAACCTAACCTAACCTAACCTAACCTAACCAAACCTAACCTAACCTAACCTAACGTAACCTAACCTAACCTAACCTAACCTAACCTAACGACGTTTGCAAGCGCTTTCATTTAGATATCGCAGTTCCCGACTTGTAATGGTGAAAAACACTACATCTCACTAAGTGACATTGTTTAATGCGGTTTTACGACGGTTGATATATCAACCTAACCTAACATTCGCACTTGTATCTAAAGACGCTCAATTACACTGTTTCGTTCACAGTTACGATATTTGCTTGACCTCACAGTTTCTCACCAACTTATTACAGTACAGAACGCTGTATCTCGCTAAATGACATCGTTCTTTAAGGTTTCACGATACTTGCATGCGCTTTACCGAGAATATCACAATATAGCAGTTTCGCACTTGTAACGGTAGAACACGCAGTATTTGGCTTGTTCATGCCGCTTTGTGTGCTTTCACAACATTTCACCTATCGCAGTTTAATACTCGCAATAAAACAACACTATCTCGTTAGATGACGTCGTTTTTGGTGGTTTCACGACGCTACGTAGCTTAAACTAACATAACTCAACCTAACGTAACCTTCGCACTTCTATCGTTAGAAAACGTTTTACTCGCTACTTTACATTGCTTTCTACAACATTACGACGGTTTCAAGCGCTTTCACATTAGATATCGCAGTTCCCAACTTGTAAAGGTGAAAAACACTGCATCTCACTAAGTGACATTGTTTAATGCGGTTTTACGACGGTTCATACCTTAACCTAACGTAACCTTACCTAACCTAACCCAACCTAACCTAACATAACCTAACCTAACCTAACCTAACCAAACCTAACCTAACGTAACCTAACCTAACCTAACCTAACCTAACCTAACCTAACCTAACGACGTTGGCAAGCGCTTTCACATTAGATATCGCAGTTCCCGACTTGTAATGGGTAAAAACACTGCATCTCACTAAGTGACCTTGTTTAATACGGTTTTACGACGGTTCATATCTTAACCTAACCTAACATTCGTACTTGTATTGAAAAACGCTCTATTACACTGTTTCGTTCACAATTACGATATTTGCATAACCTCACAGTTTTTCACCAACTTATTGCAGTACAGAACGCTGTATCTCGCTAAATGACATCGTTCTTTAAGGTTTCACGATGCTTGCATGCGCTTTAACGAGAATATCACATTATAGCAGTTTCGCACTTGTAACGGTACAACACGCAGTATCTGGCTTGTTCAAGCCGTTTTGTGTACTTTCACAACATTTCACCTATTGCAGTTTCGTACATGCAATAAAACAACACTATCTCGTTAGATGACGTCCTTTTTGGTGGTCTCACGACGCTACATAGCTTAAACTAACATAACTCAAGCTAACCTTCGCACTTCTATCGTTAGAAAACGTTTTACTCGCAACTTTACAATGTTTTCTACAAGATTACGACGGTTTCATGCGCTTTCACATTAGATATCGTAGTTCCCGACTTGTAATGTTGAAAAACACTACATCTCACTAAGTGACATTGTTTAATGCGGTTTTACGACGGTTGATATCTCAACCTAACCTAACATTCGCACTTGTATCTAAATACGCTCAATTACACTGCTTCGTTCACAATTACGATATTTGCTTGACCTCACAGTTTCTCACCAACTTATTACAGTACAGAACGCTGTATCTCGCTAAATGACATCGTTCTTTAAGGTTTCACGATACTTGCATGCGCTTTAACGAGAATATCACAATAAAGCAGTTTCGCACTTGTAACGGCACAAGACGCAGTATCTGGCTAGTTCATGACATTTTGTGTGCTCTCCCAATATTTCACCTATCGCAGTTTCGTACTCGCAATAAAACAACACTATCTCGTTAGATGACATCGTTTTTGGTGGCTTCACGACGCTACCTAGCTCAAACTAACCGAACCTTCGCACTTCTATCGTTAGAAAACGTTTTATTCGCTACTTTACAATGTTTTCTACAAGATTACGACGGTTTCATGCGCTTTCACATTAGATATCGCAGTTCCCGACTTGTAATGGTGAAAAACACAGCATCTCACTAAGTGACATTGTTTAATGCGGTTTTAGCGCGGTTCATATCTTAACCTAACCTAACCTTACCTAACCCAACCTAACCTAACCTAACCTAACCAAACCTTACCTAACATCCCTAACCTAACCTAACCTAACCTAACCTAACCAAACCTAACCTAACCTAACCTAACCTAACGTAACCTAACCTAACCTAACCTAACCTAACCTAACGACGTTTGCAAGCGCTTTCACATTAGATATCGCAGTTCCCGACTTGTAATGGTGAAAAACACTGCATCTCACTAAGTGACATTGTTTATTGCGGTTTTACGACGGTTCATATCTTAACCTAACCTAACATTCGCACTTGCATTAAAAAACGCTCTATTAAACTGTTTCGTTCACAATTAGGATATTTGCATAACCTCACAGTTTTTCACCAACTTTTTGCAGTACAGAACGCTGTATCTCGCTAAATGACATCGTTCTTTAAGGTTTCACGATGCTTGCATGCGCTTTAACGAGAATATCACAACATAGCAGTTTCGCACTTGTAACGGTACAACACGCAGTATTTGGCTTGTTCATGCCGTTTTGTGTGCTTTCACATTTCACCTATCGCAGTTTCGTACTCGCAATAAAACAACACTATCTCGTTAGATGACGTTGTTTTTGGTAGTTTCACGACGCTACCTAGCTTAAACTAACATAACTCAACCTAACATAACCTTCGCACTTCTATCGTTAGAAAACGTTTTACTCGCTACTTTACATTGCTTTCTACAACATTACGACGGTTTCAAGCGCTTTCACATTACATATCACAGTTCCCAACTTGTAAAGGTGAAAAACACTGCATCTCACTAAGTGACATTGTTTAATGCGGTTTTACGACGGTTCATACCTTAACCTAACGTAACCTAACCTAACCTAACCTTACCAAACCTAACCTAACCTAACCTAACCCAACCCAACCCAACCTAACCTAACCTAACCTAACCTAAACTAACCAAACCCAACCTAACCTAACGTAACCTAACCTAACCCAACCCAACCCAACCCAACCTAACCTAACCTAAGCTAACCTAACCAAACCTAACCAAACCTAACCTAACCTAACTTAACCTAACCTAACGTAACCTAACCTAACCTAACCTATTCTAATGTAACCTAACCTTACCTGACCTAACCTAACCTAACGTAACCTAACCTAACCTAACATAACCTAACGTAACCTAACCTAACCTAACCTAACGTAACCTAACCTAACCTAACCCAACCTAACCCAACCCAACCCAACCCAACACCCAACCCAACAACACCCAACCCAACCTAACCTAACCTAACCTTACCTAACCTAACCAAATTATCCTTACCTAACCTAACCTAACCTAACGTAACCTAACCTAACCTAACCTAACGTAACCTAACCTAACCTAACGTAACCTAACCTAACCTAACCTAACCTAACCTAACCTAACGACGTTGGCAAGCGCTTTCACATTAGATATCGCAGTTCCCGACTTGTAATGGTTAAAAACACTGCATCTCACTAAGTGACATTGTTTAATGCGGTTTTACGACGGTTCATATCTTAACCTAACCTAACATTCGTACTTGTATTGAAAAACGCTCTATTACACTGTTTCGTTCACAATTACGATATTTGCATAACCTCACAGTTTTTCACCAACTTATTGCAGTACAGAACGCTGTATCTCGCTAAATGACATCGTTCTTTAAGGTTTCACGATGCTTGCATGCGCTTTAACGAGAATATCACATTATAGCAGTTTCGCACTTGTAACGGTACAACACGCAGTATCTGGCTTGTTCAAGCCGTTTTGTGTACTTTCACAACATTTCACCTATTGCAGTTTCGTACATGCAATAAAACAACACTATCTCGTTAGATGACGTCCTTTTTGGTGGTCTCACGACACTACATAGCTTAAACTAACATAACTCAAGCTAACCTTCGCACTTCTATCGTTAGAAAACGTTTTACTCGCAACTTTACAATGTTTTCTACAAGATTACGACGGGTTCATGCGCTTTCACATTAGATATCGTAGTTCCCGACTTGTAAAGTTGAAAAACACTACATCTCACTAAGTGACAATGTTTAATGCGGTTTTACGACGGTTGATATCTCAACCTAACATTCGCACTTGTATCTAAATACGCTCAATTACACTGCTTCGTTCACAATTACGATATTTGCTTGACCTCACAGTTTCTCACCAACTTATTACAGTACAGAACGCTGTATCTCGCTAAATGACATCGTTCTTTAAGGTTTCACGATACTTGCATGCGCTCTAACGAGAATATCACAATAAAGCAGTTTCGCACTTGTAACGGCACAAGACGCAGTATCTGGCTAGTTCATGACATTTTGTGTGCTCTCCCAATATTTCACCTATCGCAGTTTCGTACTCGCAATAAAACAACACTATCTCGTTAGATGACATCGTTTTTGGTGGCTTCACGACGCTACCTAGCTCAAACTAACCGAACCTTCGCACTTCTATCGTTAGAAAACGTTTTATTCGCTACTTTACAATGTTTTCTACAAGATTACGACGGTTTCATGCGCTTTCACATTAGATATCGCAGTTCCCGACTTGTAATGGTGAAAAACACAGCATCTCACTAAGTGACATTGTTTAATGCGGTTTTAGCGCGGTTCATATCTTAACCTAACCTAACCTTACCTAACCCAACCTAACCTAACCTAACCTAACCAAACCTTACCTAACATCCCTAACCTAACCTAACCTAACCTAACCTAACCAAACCTAACCTAACCTAACCTAACCTAACCTAACGTAACCTAACCTAACCTAACCTAACCTAACGACGTTTGCAAGCGCTTTCACATTAGATATCGCAGTTCCCGACTTGTAATGGTGAAAAACACTGCATCTCACTAAGTGACATTGTTTAATGCGGTTTTACGACGGTTCATATCTTAACCTAACCTAACATTCGCACTTGCATTAAAAAACGCTCTATTAAACTGTTTCGTTCACAATTAGGATATTTGCATAACCTCACAGTTTTTCACCAACTTATTGCAGTACAGAACGCTGTATCTCGCTAAATGACATCGTTCTTTAAGGTTTCACGATGCTTGCATGCGCTTTAACGAGAATATCACAACATAGCAGTTTCGCACTTGTAACGGTACAACACGCAGTATTTGGCTTGTTCATGCCGTTTTGTGTGCTTTCACAACATTTCACCTATCGCAGTTTCGTACTCGCAATAAAACAACACTATCTCGTTAGATGACGTTGTTTTTGGTAGTTTCACGACGCTACCTAGCTTAAACTAACATAACTCAACCTAACATAACCTTCGCACTTCTATCATTAGAAAACGTTTTACTCGCTACTTTACATTGCTTTCTACAACATTACGACGGTTTCAAGCGCTTTCACATTACATATCACAGTTCCCAACTTGTAAAGGTGAAAAACACTGCATCTCACTAAGTGACATTGTTTAATGCGGTTTTACGACGGTTCATACCTTAACCTAACGTAACCTAACCTAACCTCACCTAACCAAACCTAACCTAACCTAACCTAACCCAACCCAACCCAACCTAACCTAACCTAACCTAACCTAAACTAACCAAACCCAACCTAACCTAACCTAACCTAACCTAACCCAACCCAACCCAACCCAACCTAACCTAACCTAAGCTAACCTAACCAAACCTAACCAAACCTAACCTAACCTAACTTAACCTAACCTAACGTAACCTAACCTAACCTAACCTATTCTAACATAACCTAACCTTACCTGACCTAACCTAACCTAACGTAACCTAACCTAACCTAACATAACCTAACGTAACCTAACCTAACCTAACCTAACCTAACGTAACCTAACCTAACCTAACCTAACCCAACCTAACCCAACCCAACCCAACCCAACCCAACACCCAACCCAACAACACCCAACCCAACCTAACCTAACCTAACCTTACCTAACCTAACCAAATTATCCTTACCTAACCTAACCTAACCTAACGTAACCTAACCTAACCTAACCTAACGTAACCTAACCTAACCTAACCTAACCTAACCTAACCTAACCCAACCTAACCTAACCTAACCTAACCTAACCCAACTCAACCCAACCTAACCTAATCTAACCTAACCTAACCTAACCTAACAAAACCTAACCTAACCTAACCTAACAACGGTTGCAAGCGCTTTCACATTAGATATCGCAGTTCCCGACTTTTAATGCTGAAAAACACTGCATCTCACTAATTGACATTGTTTAATGCGGTTTTACGACGGTTCATATCTTAACCTAACCTAACATTCGCACTTGTATCTAAAAACACTTTATTACACTGTTTTGTTCACAATTACGATATTTGCATAACCTCACAGTTTTTCACCAACTTATTGCAGTACAGAACGTTGTATCTCGCTAAATGACATATTTCTTTAAGGTTTCACGATGCTTGCATGCGCTTTAACGAGAATATCACAATATAGCAGTTTCGCACTTGTAACGGTAGAACACGCAGTATTTGGCTTGTTCATGCCGTTTTGTGTGCTTTCACAACATTTCACCTATCGCAGTTTAATACTCGCTATAAAACAACACTATCTCGTTAGATGACGTCGTTTTTGGTAGTTTCACGACGCTACCTAGCTTAAAGTAACCTAACCTAACCTTACCTTCGCACTTCTATCGTTAGAAAACGTTTTACTCGCAACTTTACAATGTTTTCTACAAGATTACGACGGTTTCATGCGCTTTCACATTAGATATCGTAGTTCCCGACTTGTAATGTTGAAAAACACTACATCTCACTAAGTGACATTGTTTAATGCGGTTTTACGACGGTTGATATGTCAACCTAACCTAACATTCGCACTTGTATATAAAGACGCTCAATTACACTGTTTCGTTCACAATTACGATATTTGCTTGACCTCACAGTTTCTCACCAACTTATTACCGTACAGAACGCTGTATCTCGCTAAATGACATCGTTCTTTAAGGTTTCACGATACTTGCATGCGCTTTACCGAGAATGTCAAAACATAGCAGTTTCGCACTTGTAACGGTACAACACGCAGTATTTGGCTTGTTCATGCCGTTTTGTGTGCTTTCACAACATTTTACCTATCGCAGTTTCGTACTCGCAATAAAACAACACTATCTCGTTAGATGACGTCGTTTTTGGTGGTTTCACGACGCTACCTAGATTAAACTAACATAACCTAACATAAGCTTCGCACTTCTATCGTTAGAAAACGTTTTACTCGCTACTTTACATTGCTTTCTGCAACATTACGACGGTTTCAAGCGCTTTCACATTAGATATCGCAGTTCCCAACTTGTAAAGGTGAAAAACACTGCATCTCACTAAGTGACATTGTTTATTGCGGTTTTACGACGGTTCATACCTTAACCTAACGTAACCTAACCTAACCTAACCCAACCTAACCTAACATAACCTAACCTAACCTAACCTAACCTAACCTAACCTAACCAAACCTAACCTAACGTAACCTAACCTAACCTAACCTAACCTAACGACGTTTGCAAGCGCTTTCACATTAGATATCGCAGTTCCCGACTTGTAATGGTGAAAAACACTGCATCTCACTAAGTGACATTGTTTAGTGCGGTTTTACGACGGTTCATATCTTAACCTAACCTAACATTCGTACTTGTATTGAAAAACGCTCTATTACACTGTTTCGTTCACAATTACGATATTTGCATAACCTCACAGTTTTTCACCAACTTATTGCAGTACAGAACGCTGTATCTCGCTAAATGACATTGTTCTTTAAGGTTTCACGATGCTTGCATGCGCTTTAACGAGAATATCACAATATAGCAGTTTCGCACTTGTAACGGTAGAACACGCAGTATTTGGCTTGTTCATGCCGTTTTGTGTACTTTCACAACATTTCACCTATTGCAGTTTCGTACATGCAATAAAACAACACTATCTCGTTAGATGACGTCCTTTTTGGTGGTCTCACGACGCTACATAGCTTAAACTAACATAACTCAAGCTAACCTTCGCACTTCTATCGTTAGAAAACGTTTTACTCGCAACTTTACAATGTTTTCTACAAGATTACGACGGTTTCATGCGCTTTCACATTAGATATCGTAGTTCCCGACTTGTAATGTTGAAAAACACTACATCTCACTAAGTGACATGGTTTAATGCGGTTTTACGATGGTTGTTATGTCAACCTAACCTAACATTCGTACTTGTATTGAAAAACGCTCTATTACACTGTTTCGTTCACAATTACGATATTTGCATAACCTCACAGTTTTTCACCAACTTATTGCAGTACAGAACGCTGTATCTCGCTAAATGACATCGTTCTTTAAAGTTTCACGATGCTTGCATGTGCTTTAACGAGAATATCACATTATAGCAGTTTCGCACTTGTAACGGTACAACACGCAGTATCTGGCTTGTTCAAGCCGTTTTGTGTACTTTCACAACATTTCACCTATTGCAGTTTCGTACATGCAATGAAACAACACTATCTCGTTAGATGACGTCCTTTTTGGTGGTCTCACGACGCTACATAGCTTAAACTAACATAACTCAAGCTAACCTTCGCACTTCTATCGTTAGAAAACGTTTTACTCGCAACTTTACAATGTTTTCTACAAGATTACGACGGTTTCATGCGCTTTCACATTAGATATCGTAGTTCCCGACTTGTAATGTTGAAAAACACTACATCTCACTAAGTGACATTGTTTAATGCGGTTTTACGACGGTTGATATCTCAACCTAACCTAACATTCGCACTTTATCTAAATACGCTCAATTACACTGTTTCGTTCACAATTACGATATTTGCTTGACCTCACAGTTTCTCACCAACTTATTACAGTACAGAACGCTGTATCTCTAAATGACATCGTTCTTTAAGGTTTCACGATACTTGCATGCGCTTTAACGAGAATATCACAATAAAGCAGTTTCGCACTTGTAACGGCACAAGACGCAGTATCTGGCTAGTTCATGCCATTTTGTGTGCTTTCCCAATATTTCACCTATCGCAGTTTCGTACTCGCAATAAAACAACACTATCTCGTTAGATGACATCGTTTTTGGTGGCTTCACGACGCTACCTAGCTCAAACTAACCGAACCTTCGCACTTCTATCGTTAGAAAACGTTTTATTCGCTACTTTACAATGTTTTCTACAAGATTACGACGGTTTCATGCGCTTTCACATTAGATATCGCAGTTCCCGACTTTTAATGGTGAAAAACACAGCATCTCACTAAGTGACATTGTTTAATGCGGTTTTAGCGCGGTTCATATCTTAACCTAACCTAACCTTACCTAACCCAACCTAACCTAACCTAACCTAACCTAACCAAACCTTACCTAACATCTCTAACCTAACCTAACCTAACCTAACCAAACCTAACCTAACCTAACCTAACGTAACCTAACCTAACCTAACCTAACCTAACCTAACCTAACGACGTTTGCAAGCGCTTTCATTTAGATATCGCAGTTCCCGACTTGTAATGGTGAAAAACACTGCATCTCACTAAGTGACATTGTTTAATGCGGTTTTACGACGGTTCATATCTTAACCTAACCTAACATTCGCACTTGCATTAAAAAACGCTCTATTACACTGTTTCGTTCACAATTAGGATATTTGCATAACCTCACAGTTTTTCACCAACTTATTGCAGTACAGAACGCTGTATCTCGCTAAATGACATCGTTCTTTGAGGTTTCACGATGCTTGCATGCGCTTTAACGAGAATATCACAACATAGCAGTTTCGCACTTGTAACGGTACAACACGCAGTGTTTGGCTTGTTCATGCCGTTTTGTGTGCTTTCACAACATTTCACCTATCGCAGTTTTGTACTCGCAATAAAACAACACTATCTCGTTAGATGACGTTGTTTTTGGTAGTTTCACGACGCTACCTAGCTTAAACTAACATAACTCAACCTAACATAACCTTCGCACTTCTATCGTTAGAAAACGTTTTACTCGCTACTTTACATTGCTTTCTACAACATTACGACGGTTTCAAGCGCTTTCACATTAGATATCACAGTTCCCAACTTGTAAAGGTGAAAAACACTGCATCTCACTAAGTGACATTGTTAATTGCGGTTTTACGACGGTTCATACCTTAACCTAACGTAACCTAACCTAACCTAACCTTACCAAACCTAACCTAACCTAACCTAACCCAACCCAACCCAACCTAACCTAACCTAACCTAACCTAAACTAACCTAACCCAACCTAACCTAACCTAACCTAACCTAACCCAACCCAACCCAACCCAACCTAACCTAACCTAAGCTAACCAAACCAAACCTAACCAAACCTAACCTAACCTAACTTAACCTAACCTAACGTAACCTAACCTAACCTAACCTATTCTAACGTAACCTAACCTTACCTAACGTAACCTAACCTCACCTAACATAACCTAACGTAACCTAACCTAACCTAACCTAACCTAACGTAACCTAACCTAACCTAACCCAGCCTAACCCAACCCAACCCAACCCAACAACACCCAACCCAACAACACCCAACCCAACCTAACCTAACCTAACCTTACCTAACCTAACCAAATTATCCTTACCTAACCTAACCTAACCTAACGTAACCTAACCTAACCTAACCTAACCTAACGTAACCTAACCTAACCTAACCTAACCCAACCTAACCTAACCTAACCTAACCTAACCCAACTCAACCCAACCTAACCTAATCTAACCTAACCTAACCTAACCTAACAAAACCTAACCTAACCTAACCTAACGACGGTTGCAAGCGCTTTCACATTAGATATCGCAGTTCCCGACTTTTAATGGTGAAAAACACTGCATCTCACTAATTGACATTGTTTAATGCGGTTTTACGACGGTTCATATCTTAACCTAACCTAACATTCGCACTTGTATCTAAAAACGCTTTATTACAGTGTTTTGTTCACAATTACGATATTTGCATAACCTCACAGTTTTTCACCAACTTATTGCAGTACAGAACGTTGTATCTCGCTAAATGACATATTTCTTTAAGGTTTCACGATGCTTGCATGCGCTTTAACGAGAATATCACAATATAGCAGTTTCGCACTTGTAACGGTAGAACACGCAGTATTTGGCTTGTTCATGCCGTTTTGTGTGCTTTCACAACATTTCACCTATCGCAGTTTAATACTCGCTATAAAACAACACTATCTCGTTAGATGACGTCGTTTTTGGTAGTTTCACGACGCTACCTAGCTTAAACTAACCTAACCTAACCTAACCTTCGCACTTCTATCGTTAGAAAACGTTTTACTCGCAACTTTACAATGTTTTCTACAAGATTACGACGGTTTCATGCGCTTTCACATTAGATATCGTAGTTCCCGACTTGTAATGTTGAAAAACACTACATCTCACTAAGTGACATTGTTTAATGCGGTTTTACGACGGTTGATATGTCAACCTAACCTAACATTCGCACTTGTATCTAAAGACGCTCAATTACACTGTTTCGTTCACAATTACGATATTTGCTTGACCTCACAGTTTCTCACCAACTTATTACAGTACAGAACGCTGTATCTCGCTAAATGACATCGTTCTTTAAGGTTTCACGATACTTGCATGCGCTTTACCGAGAATGTCAAAACATAGCAGTTTCGCACTTGTAACGGTACAACACGCAGTATTTGGCTTGTTCATGCCGTTTTGTGCGCTTTCACATTTTACCTATCGCAGTTTCGTACTCGCAATAAAACAACACTATCTCGTTAGATGACGTCGTTTTTGGTGGTTTCACGACGCTACCTAGCTTAAACTAACATAACCTAACATAACCTTCGCACTTCTATCGTTAGAAAACGTTTTACTCGCTACTTTACATTGCTTTCTACAACATTACGACGGTTTCAAGCGCTTTCACATTAGATATCGCAGTTCCCAACTTGTAAAGGTGAAAAACACTGCATCTCACTAAGTGACATTGTTTATTGCGGTTTTACGACGGTTCATACCTTAACCTAACGTAACCTAACCTAACCTAACCCAACCTAACCTAACATAACCTAACCTAACCTAACCTAACCTAACCTAACCTAACCAAACCTAACCTAACGTAACCTAACCTAACCTAACCTAACCTAACCTAACCTAACCTAACGACGTTTGCAAGCGCTTTCACATTAGATATCGCAGTTCCCGACTTGTAATGGTGAAAAACACTGCATCTCACTAAGTGACATTGTTTAGTGCGGTTTCACGACGGTTCATATCTTAACCTAACCTAACATTCGTACTTGTATTGAAAAACGCTCTATTACACTGTTTCGTTCACAATTACGATATTTGCATAACCTCACAGTTTTTCACCAACTTATTGCAGTACAGAACGCTGTATCTCGCTAAATGACATTGTTCTTTAAGGTTTCACGATGCTTGCATGCGCTTTAACGAGAATATCACAATATAGCAGTTTCGCACTTGTAACGGTAGAACACGCAGTATTTGGCTTGTTCATGCCGTTTTGTGTGCTTTCACAACATTTCACCTATCGCAGTTTAATACTCGCAATAAAACAACACTATCTCTTTAGATGACGTCGTTTTTGGTAGTTTCACGACGCTACCTAGCCTAAACTAACCTAACCTAACCTAACCTTCGCACTTCTATCGTTAGAAAACGTTTTACTCGCAACTTTACAATGTTTTCTACAAGATTACGACGGTTTCATGCGCTTTCACATTAGATATCGTAGTTCCCGACTTGTAATGTTGAAAAACACTACATCTCACTAAGTGACATTGTTTAATGCGGTTTTACGACGGTTGATATCTCAACCTAACCTAACATTCGCACTTGTATCTAAATACGCTCAATTACACTGTTTCGTTCACAATTACGATATTTGCTTGACCTCACAGTTTCTCACCAACTTATTACAGTACAGAACGCTGTATCTCGCTAAATGACATCGTTCTTTAAGGTTTCACGATACTTACATGCGCTTTACCGAGAATGTCAAAACATAGCAGTTTCGCACTTGTAACGGTACAACACGCAGTATTTGGCTTGTTCATGCCGTTTTGTGTGCTTTCACATTTTACCTATCGCAGTTTCGTACTCGCAATAAAACAACACTATCTCGTTAGATGACGTCGTTTTTGGTGGTTTCACGACGCTACCTAGCTTAAACTAACATAACCTAACATAACCTTCGCACTTCTATCGTTAGAAAACGTTTTACTCGCTACTTTACATTGCTTTCTACAACATTACGACGGTTTCAAGCGCTTTCACATTAGATATCGCAGTTCCCAACTTGTAAAGGTGAAAAACACTGCATCTCACTAAGTGACATTGTTTATTGCGGTTTTACGACGGTTCATACCTTAACCTAACGTAACCTAACCTAACCTAACCCAACCTAACCTAACATAACCTAACCTAACCTAACCTAACCTAACCTAACCTAACCAAACCTAACCTAACGTAACCTAACCTAACCTAACCTAACCTAACCTAACCTAACGACGTTTGCAAGCGCTTTCACATTAGATATCGCAGTTCCCGACTTGTAATGGTGAAAAACACTGCATCTCACTAAGTGACATTGTTTAGTGCGGTTTCACGACGGTTCATATCTTAACCTAACCTAACATTCGTACTTGTATTGAAAAACGCTCTATTACACTGTTTCGTTCACAATTACGATATTTGCATAACCTCACAGTTTTTCACCAACCTATTGCAGTACAGAACGCTGTATCTCGCTAAATGACATTGTTCTTTAAGGTTTCACGATGCTTGCATGCGCTTTAACGAGAATATCACAATATAGCAGTTTCGCACTTGTAACGGTAGAACACGCAGTATTTGGCTTGTTCATGCCGTTTTGTGTGCTTTCACAACATTTCACCTATCGCAGTTTAATACTCGCAATAAAACAACACTATCTCTTTAGATGACGTCGTTTTTGGTAGTTTCACGACGCTACCTAGCCTAAACTAACCTAACCTAACCTAACCTTCGCACTTCTATCGTTAGAAAACGTTTTACTCGCAACTTTACAATGTTTTCTACAAGATTACGACGGTTTCATGCGCTTTCACATTAGATATCGTAGTTCCCGACTTGTAATGTTGAAAAACACTACATCTCACTAAGTGACATTGTTTAATGCGGTTTTACGACGGTTGATATCTCAACCTAACCTAACATTCGCACTTGTATCTAAATACGCTCAATTACACTGTTTCGTTCACAATTACGATATTTGCTTGACCTCACAGTTTCTCACCAACTTATTACAGTACAGAACGCTGTATCTCGCTAAATGACATCGTTCTTTAAGGTTTCACGATACTTACATGCGCTTTAACGAGAATATCACAATAAAGCAGTTTCGCACTTGTAACGGCACAAGACGCAGTATCTGGCTAGTTCATGCCATTTTGTGTGCTTTCCCAATATTTCACCTATCGCAGTTTCGTACTCGCAATAAAACAACACTATCTCGTTAGATGACATCGTTTTTGGTGGCTTCACGACGCTACCTAGCTCAAACTAACCGAACCTTCGCACTTCTATCGTTAGAAAACGTTTTATTCGCTACTTTGCAATGTTTTCTACAAGATTACGACGGTTTCATGCGCTTTCACATTAGATATCGCAGTTCCCGACTTTTAATGGTGAAAAACACAGCATCTCACTAAGTGACATTGTTTAATGCGGTTTTACGACGGTTGATATGTCAACCTAACCTAACATTCGCACTTGTATCTAAAGACGCTCAATTACACTGTTTCGTTCACAATTACGATATTTGCTTGACCTCACAGTTTTTCACCAACTTATTGCAGTACAGAACGCTGTATCTCGCTAAATGACATCGTTCTTTAAGGTTTCACGATACTTGCATGCGCTTTACCGAGAATGTCACAACATAGCAGTTTCGCACTTGTAACGGTACAACACGCAGTATTTGGCTTGTTCATGCCGTTTTGTGTGCTTTCACAACATTTCACCTATCGCAGTTTGATACTCGCAATAAAACAACACTATCTCTTTAGATGACGTCGTTTTTGGTAGTTTCACGACGCTACCTAGCCTAAACTAACCTAACCTAACCTAACCTTCGCACTTCTATCGTTAGAAAACGTTTTACTCGCAACTTTACAATGTTTTCTACAAGATTACGATGGTTTCATGCGCTTTCACATTAGATATCGTAGTTCCCGACTTGTAATGTTGAAAAACACTACATCTCACTAAGTGACATTGTTTAATGCGGTTTTACGATGGTTGATATGTCAACCTAACCTAACATTCGCACTTGTATCTAAAGACGCTCAATTACACTGTTTCGTTCACAATTACGATATTTGCTTGACCTCACAGTTTCTCACCAACTTATTACAGTACAGAACGCTGTATCTCGCTAAATGACATCGTTCTTTAAGGTTTCACGATACTTGCATGCGCTTTACCGAGAATGTCACAACATAGCAGTTTCGCACTTGTAACGGTACAACACGCAGTATTTGGCTTGTTCATGCCGTTTTGTGTGCTTTCACAACATTTTACCTATCGCAGTTTCGTACTCGCAATAAAACAACACTATCTCGTTAGATGACGTCGTTTTTGGTGGTTTCACGACGCTACCTAGCTTAAACTAACATAACTCAACCTAACATAACCTTCGCACTTCTATCGTGAGAAAACGTTTTACTCGCTACTTTACATTGCTTTCTACAACATTACGACGGTTTCAAGCGCTTTCACATTAGATATCGCAGTTCCCAACTTGTAAAGGTGAAAAACACTGCATCTCACTAAGTGACATTGTTTAATGCGGTTTTAGCGCGGTTCATATCTTAACCTAACCTAACCTAACCTAACCCAACCTAACCTAACATAACCTAACCTAACCTAACCTAACCAAACCTAACCTAACGTAACCTAACCTAACCTAACCTAACCTAACCTAACGACGTTTGCAAGCGCTTTCACATTAGATATCGCAGTTCCCGACTTGTAATGGTGAAAAACACTGCATCTCACTAAGTGACATTGTTTAATGCGGTTTTACGACGGTTCATATCTTAACCTAACCTAACATTCGTACTTGTATTGAAAAACGCTCTATTACACTGTTTCGTTCACAATTAGGATATTTGCATAACCTCACAGTTTTTCACCAACTTATTGCAGTACAGAACGCTGTATCTCGCTAAAGGACATCGTTCTTTAAGGTTTCACGATGCTTGCATGCGCTTTAACAAGAATATCACATTATAGCAGTTTCGCACTTGTAACGGTACAACACGCAGTATCTGGCTTGTTCAAGCCGTTTTGTGTACTTTCACAACATTTCACCTATTGCAGTTACGTACATGCAATAAAACAACACTATCTCGTTAGATGACGTCCTTTTTGGTGGTCTCACGACGCTACATAGCTTAAACTAACATAACTCAAGCTAACCTTCGCACTTCTATCGTTAGAAAACGTTTTACTCGCAACTTTACAATGTTTTCTACAAGATTACGACGGTTTCATGCGCTTTCACATTAGATATCGTAGTTCCCGACTTGTAATGTTGAAAAACACTACATCTCACTAAGTGACATTGTTTAACGCGGTTTTACGACGGTTGATATCTCAACCTAACCTAACATTCGTACTTGTATCTAAATACGCTCAATTACACTGTTTCGTTCACAATTACGATATTTGCTTGACCTCACAGTTTCTCACCAACTTATTACAGTACAGAACGCTGTATCTCGCTAAATGACATCGTTCTTTAAGGTTTCACGATGCTTGCATGCGCTTTAACAAGAATATCACATTATAGCAGTTTCGCACTTGTAACGGTACAACACGCAGTATCTGGCTTGTTCAAGCCGTTTTGTGTACTTTCACAACATTTCACCTATTGCAGTTACGTACATGCAATAAAACAACACTATCTCGTTAGATGACGTCCTTTTTGGTGGTCTCACGACGCTACATAGCTTAAACTAACATAACTCAAGCTAACCTTCGCACTTCTATCGTTAGAAAACGTTTTACTCGCAACTTTACAATGTTTTCTACAAGATTACGACGGTTTCATGCGCTTTCACATTAGATATCGTAGTTCCCGACTTGTAATGTTGAAAAACACTACATCTCACTAAGTGACATTGTTTAATGCGGTTTTACGACGGTTGATATGTCAACCTAACCTAACATTCGCACTTGTATCTAAAGACGCTCAATTACACTGTTTCGTTCACAATTACGATATTTGCTTGACCTCACAGTTTCTCACCAACTTATTACAGTACAGAACGCTGTATCTCGCTAAATGACATCGTTCTTTAAGGTTTCACGATACTTGCATGCGCTTTACCGAGAATGTCAAACATAGCAGTTTCGCACTTGTAACGGTACAACACGCAGTATTTGGCTTGTTCATGCCGTTTTGTGTGCTTTCACAACATTTTACCTATCGCAGTTTCGTACTCGCAATAAAACAACACTATCTCGTTAGATGACGTCGTTTTTGGTGGTTTCACGACGCTACCTAGCTTAAACTAACATAACCTAACATAACCTTCGCACTTCTATCGTTAGAAAACGTTTTACTCGCTACTTTACATTGCTTTCTACAACATTACGACGGTTTCAAGCGCTTTCACATTAGATATCGCAGTTCCCAACTTGTAAAGGTGAAAAACACTGCATCTCACTAAGTGACATTGTTTATTGCGGTTTTACGACGGTTCATACCTTAACCTAACGTAACCTAACCTAACCTAACCCAACCTAACCTAACATAACCTAACCTAACCTAACCAAACCTAACTAATGTAACCTAACCTAACCTAACCTAACCTAACCTAACGACGTTTGCAAGCGCTTTCACATAAGATATCGCAGTTCCCGACTTGTAATGGTGAAAAACACTGCATCTCACTGACATTGTTAAATGCGGTTTTACGACGGTTCATATCTTAACCTAACCTAACATTCGTACTTGTATTGAAAAACGCTCTATTACACTGTTTCGTTCATAATTACGATATTTGCATAACCTCACAGTTTTTCACCAACTTATTGCAGTAGAGAACGCTGTATCTCGCTAAATGACATTGTTCTTTAAGGTTTCACGATGCTTGCTTGCGCTTTAACGAGAGTATCACAATATAGCACTTTCGCACTTGTAACGGTAGAACACGCAGTATTTGGCTTGTTCATGCCGTTTTGTGTGCTTTCACATTTCACCTATCGCAGTTTAATACTCGCTATAAAACAACACTATCTCGTTAGATGACGCCGTTTTTGGTAGTTTCACGACGCTACCTAGCTTAAACTAACCTAACCTAACCTAACCTTCGCACTTCTATCGTTAGAAAACGTTTTACTCACTACTTTACAATGTTTTCTACAAGATTACGACGGTTTCATGCGCTTTCACATTAGATATCGTAGTTCCCGACTTGTAATGTTGAAAAACACTACATCTCACTAAGTGACATTGTTTAATGCGGTTTTACGACGGTTGATATGTCAACCTAACCTAACATTCGCACTTGTATCTAAAGACGCTCATTTACACTGTTTCGTTCACAATTACGATATTTGCTTGACCTCACAGTTTCTCACCAACTTATTACAGTACAGAACGCTGTATCCCGCTAAATGACATCGTTCTTTAAGGTTTCACGATTCTTGCATGCGCTTTACCGAGAATGTCACAACATAGCAGTTTCGCACTTGTAACGGTACAACACGCAGTATTTGGCTTGTTCATGCCGTTTTGTGTGCTTTCACAACATTTTACCTATCGCAGTTTCGTACTCGCAATAAAAAACACTATCTCTTTAGATGACGTCGTTTTTGGTAGTTTCACGACGCTACCTAGCCTAAACTAACCTAACCTAACCTAACCTTCGCACTTCTATCGTTAGAAAACGTTTTACTCGCAACTTTACAATGTTCGCTACAAGATTACGACGGTTTCATGCGCTTTCACATTAGATATCGTAGTTGCCGACTTGTAATGTTGAAAAACACTACATCTCACTAAGTGACATTGTTTAATGCGGTTTTACGACGGTTGATATCTCAACCTAACCTAACATTCGCACTTGTATCTAAATACGCTCAATTACACTGTTTCGTTCACAATTACGATATTTGCTTGACCTCACAGTTTCTCACCAACTTATTACAGTACAGAACGCTGTATCTCGCTAAATGACATCGTTCTTTAAGGTTTCACGATACTTGCATGCGCTTTAACGAGAATATCACAATAAAGCAGTTTCGCACTTGTAACGGCACAAGACGCAGTATCTGGCTAGTTCATGCCATTTTGTGTGCTTTCCCAATATTTCACCTATCGCAGTTTCGTACTCGCAATAAAACAACACTATCTCGTTAGATGACATCGTTTTTGGTGGCTTCACGACGCTACCTAGCTCAAACTAACCGAACCTTCGCACTTCTATCGTTAGAAAACGTTTTATTCGCTACTTTACAATGTTTTCTACAAGAATACGACGGTTTCATGCGCTTTCACATTAGATATCGCAGTTCCCGACTTTTAATGGTGAAAAACACAGCATCTCACTAAGTGACATTGTTTAATGCGGTTTTACGACGGTTGATATGTCAACCTAACCTAAATTTCGCACTTGTATCTAAAGTCGCTCAATTACACTGTTTCGTTCACAATTACGATATTTGCTTGACCTCACAGTTTCTCACCAACTTATTACAGTACAGAACGCTGTATCTCGCTAAATGACATCGTTCTTTAAGGTTTCACGATACTTGCATGCGCTTTACCGAGAATGTCACAACATAGCAGTTTCGCACTTGTAACGGTACAACACGCAGTATTTGGCTTGTTCATGCCGTTTTGTATGCTTTCACAACATTTTACCTATCGCAGTTTCGTACTCGCAATAAAACAACACTATCTCGTTAGATGACGTCGTTTTTGGTGGTTTCACGACGCTACCTAGCTTAAACTAACATAACTCAACCTAACATAACCTTCGCACTTCTATCGTTAGAAAACGTTTTACTCGCTACTTTACATTGCTTTCTACAACATTACGACGGTTTCAAGCGCTCTCACATTAGATATCGCAGTTCCCAACTTGTAAAGATGAAAAACACTGCATCTCACTAAGTGACATTGTTTCATGCGGTTTTACGACGGTTCATACCTTAACCTAACGTAACCTAACCTAACCTAACCTAACCTTACCTAACCTAACCTAACCTAACCTTACCTAACCCAACCTAACCTAACCTAACCTAACCAAACCTTACCTAACATCCCTAACATAACCTAACCTAACCTAACCAAACCTAACCTAACCTAACCTAACGTAACCTAACCTAACCTAACCTAACCTAACGACGTTTGCAAGCGCTTTCATTTAGATATCGCAGTTCCCGACTTGTAATGGTGAAAAACACTGCATCTCACTAAGTGACATTGTTTAATGCGGTTTTACGACGGTTCATATCTTAACCTAACCTAACATTCGCACTTGCATTAAAAAACGCTCTATTACACTGTTTCGTTCACAATTAGGATATTTGCATAACCTCACAGTTTTTCACCAACTTATTGCAGTACAGAACGCTGTATCTCGCTAAATGACATTGTTCTTTAAGGTTTCACGATGCTTGCATGCGCTTTAACGAGAATATCACAATATAGCAGTTTCGCACTTGTAACGGTAGAACACGCAGTATTTGGCTTGTTCATGCCGTTTTGTGTGCTTTCACAACATTTCACCTATCGCAGTTTAATACTCGCTATAAAACAACACTATCTCGTTAGATGACGTCGTTTTTGGTAGTTTCACGACGCTACCTAGCTTAAACTAACCTAACCTAACCTAACCTTCGCACTTCTATCGTTAGAAAACGTTTTACTCGCAACTTTACAATGTTTTCTACAAGATTACGATGGTTTCATGCGCTTTCACATTAGATATCGTAGTTCCCGACTTGTAATGTTGAAAAACACTACATCTCACTAACTGACATTGTTTAATGCGGTTTTACGACGGTTGATATGTCAACCTAACCTAACATTCGCACTTGTATCTAAAGACGCTCAATTACACTGTTTCGTTCACAATTACGATATTTGCTTGACCTCACAGTTTCTCACCAACTTATTACAGTACAGAACGCTGTATCTCGCTAAATGACATCGTTCTTTAAGGTTTCACGATACTTGCATGCGCTTTACCGAGAATGTCAAAACATAGCAGTTTCGCACTTGTAACGGTACAACACGCAGTATTTGGCTTGTTCATGCCGTTTTGTGTGCTTTCACAACATTTTACCTATCGCAGTTTCGTACTCGCAATAAAACAACACTATCTCGTTAGATGACGTCGTTTTTGGTGGTTTCACGACGCTACCTAGCTTAAACTAACATAACCTAACATAACCTTCGCACTTCTATCGTTAGAAAACGTTTTACTCGCTACTTTACATTGCTTTCTACAACATTACGACGGTTTCAAGCGCTTTCACATTAGATATCGCAGTTCCCAACTTGTAAAGGTGAAAAACACTGCATCTCACTAAGTGACATTGTTTATTGCGGTTTTACGACGGTTCATACCTTAACCTAACGTAACCTAACCTAACCTAACCAAACCTAACCTAACATAACCTAACCTAACCTAACCTAACCTAACCTAACCTAACCAAACCTAACCTAACGTAACCTAACCTAACCTAACCTAACCTAACGACGTTTGCAAGCGCTTTCACATTAGATATCGCAGTTCCCGACTTGTAATGGTGAAAAACACTGCATCTCACTAAGTGACATTGTTTAGTGCGGTTTTACGACGGTTCATATCTTAACCTAACCTAACATTCGTACTTGTATTGAAAAACGCTCTATTACACTGTTTCGTTCACAATTACGATATTTGCATAACCTCACAGTTTTTCACCAACTTATTGCAGTACAGAACGCTGTATCTCGCTAAATGACATTGTTCTTTAAGGTTTCACGATGCTTGCATGCGCTTTAACGAGAATATCACAATATAGCAGTTTCGCACTTGTAACGGTAGAACACGCAGTATTTGGCTTGTTCATGCCGTTTTGTGTGCTTTCACAACATTTCACCTATCGCAGTTTAATACTCGCAATAAAACAACACTATCTCTTTAGATGACGTCGTTTTTGGTAGTTTCACGACGCTACCTAGCCTAAACTAACCTAACCTAACCTAACCTTCGCACTTCTATCGTTAGAAAACGTTTTACTCGCAACTTTACAATGTTTTCTACAAGATTACGATGGTTTCATGCGCTTTCACATTAGATATCGTAGTTCCCGACTTGTAATGTTGAAAAACACTACATCTCACTAAGTGACATTGTTTAATGCGGTTTTACGATGGTTGATATGTCAACCTAACCTAACATTCGCACTTGTATCTAAAGACGCTCAATTACACTGTTTCGTTCACAATTACGATATTTGCTTGACCTCACAGTTTCTCACCAACTTATTACAGTACAGAACGCTGTATCTCGCTAAATGACATCGTTCTTTAAGGTTTCACGATACTTGCATGCGCTTTACCGAGAATGTCACAACATAGCAGTTTCGCACTTGTAACGGTACAACACGCAGTATTTGGCTTGTT